>NW_027590094.1:432500-437500 GCF_964213995.1 Mustelus asterias | reverse complement strand
CACTCTGTGCTGTATCTATCCTGTGAGTGTTTGATTGGGACAGTGTCGATGGAGCTTTATTCTGTATCTAACCTTATGCTGTACCTGTCCTGGGTGTGTTTGATGGGGACAGTGTAGAGGGAGCTTTATTCTGTATCTAACCCCATGCTGTACCTGTCCTGGGTGTGTTTGATGGGGACAGTGTAGAGGGACCTTTACTCTGTATTGAACCCCGTGCTGTATTTGTCCTGGGATTGTTTAATGGGGACAGTGTCGAGGGAGCTATACTCTGTACCTAACCCCTTGCTGTATCTGTCCTGGGAGTGTTTGATGGGCATGATGTGGAGATGCCGGCGTTGGACTGGGGTAAGCACAGTAAGAAGTCTCACAACACCATGTTAAAGTCTTTAACCTGGTGTTGTGAGACTTCTTACAGTGTTTGATGGGGACAGGACTTGGGGGACATTGGATTTTAGACAATGTTTAGGGTTTTAGACTTTTCGGAGTGAAATTCAGGAACACTTTGCCACACCAGGTGTGATATTAGTTTGGAACTACCTTCTATAATTCACAGTTGATGCTCAGTCGCTTATTAATGTTCAAACCTGAAGTTGATAGATGATATTTTACACACAGGAGAAGCAATTTAAAATCAATGGGTCAATGTTAAAATAGTTGCAGGAACAGAGAGACCTGGGCTTTCAGTTCATTTTTACATCTTAAAGATTCAACCTGGGGCTCAGAATCTGTCAGTTGAATCTACTTTTCCTGTCCCGAAAACGTGTCAACAATTGTGTTGGGGAATGTGACAAAAGGTGACATTCCTGCATCCTGCACAGTGGGGTTGGGAGGTTGTTTGAAAGGAGATTCAGAAAGTGTCAATTAGATTGTGTCTCTTTGCAGAAGTTGAGTATTTCACAGGAGATGCCTTGAGATAAAGGAAAGTTTTACCAATGTCTGCGTAACTTTCAAAGTCTCCAGACGCATGAAGGGGGCAGAGATTTTGTAATATTCAGAGCAGGAGATGGCAGACAATCACAGAATTGAAGATGTGAGGCCATCTCTTGTTTCTGAATGTCAATCTGTAGCTTTTAAACTTTAGTCCTGGGCTAATCATTCCAAGTTTGCAATCCCACACTTTGCTGTTGTGACTTTTGAGTTGTAAATTTTCTGAAATTGATTCTGTAATAAAAATCCCTGCAGGATGCAATGATTCCCATTCTGTCTGCTGCTGCCAAGCCCCAGTTTGTGTCTCAGTTTCACTATTTATCAACCATTCCTACACTGCAGAATGAGGCCATTCAGCCCAACAAGCCTGCCCCAACAATAATCCCACCCACGCCCAAATCCCCCTGACACTAAGGGGCAATTTAGCAAACGTGCAAACTCCACACAGACAGTCACTCGAGGCGGGGAATCGAACCCAGATCCCTGGCGCTGTGAGTCAGCAGTGCTAACCACTGTGCCACCGTGTCGCCCGGTGATGAGACAGAACATTTGCCAAAGTGCACAGAAATAGGCAGCATTGTCAGCATTTTAGCTGGAAGCTTCAAATGACAAAGGGATCTTAATAGTAGAGTCACAGAATCCCTGCAGTGCAGAAGGAGACCATTCAGCCCATCGAGTCTGTACTGACTCTCTGACACAGTATCTTACCAAGGCCCTTGACCCAGCCCTATCCCCGTAACCCCACACATTTACCTTAATCCACCGAACCTACACAGCTTTGGACAGGAAACGGCAATTTACTGTGTCCAATCCACAAATTTGGAAAATACTGGGATGGATTGAGAAATGGTTTCCGGGCAGAAAACAGAGCTCAGATACAAATGGGCCCTTTGGCCCAACTTTTCCCTGCCACCCAGTTTTTACCATAAAGCTCGTATCAAATGCCTTGCGTTTGGCCCAAATCCCTCCATACCAATCTTACCAGAATAACTGTCTAAATGCTTTTTAAAATATAAAATTGTGTCCGCTTCTACTACGACCTCTGGCAGCTTGTTCCAATCCCTCACCACCCTATGTGTGAAAAGAATTGCCCTCTGGACCCTCTCCCCTCTCACCTTAAACCTATGTCTTCTAGTTTTAGACTCCCCTTCCTTTTGGAAAAGATGTTGACGAGCTTCTCAAAGAACAAAGAGAATTACAGCACAGGAACAGTCCCTTCGGCCCTCCAAGCCTGCACCAACCATGCTGCCCGACTGAACTAAAACCCCCTACCCTTCCGGGGACCATATCCCTCTATTCCCATCCTATTCATGTATTTGTCCAGACGTTCCGTAAAACTCACTGTCGTATCTGCTTCCACTCCCTCCCCCGGCAGCGAGTTCCAGGCACCCACCACCCTCTGTGTAAAAAAACTTGCCTTGTACATCTCCTTTAAACCTTGCCCCTCACACCTTAAACCTGTGCCCCCTAGATTTTGAATCTTCCACCCTGGTAAAAAGCTTCTGACTATCCACTCTGTCCATGCCCCTCATAATCTTGTAGAATTCTATCAGGTCATCCCTCAACCTCCGTCGTTCCAGTGAGAACAAAGCAAGTTTCTCCAATCTCTCCTCAGAGCTAATGCCCTCCATACCAGGCAACATCATGGTAAATCTTTTCTGAACCCTCTCCAATTTCTCCACATCTTTCTGATAGTGTGTCGATCAGAATTGAACACTATATTCCAAGTGCGGCCTAACTAAGGTTCTATAAAGCTGCTGTATCCATGCCCTCATTATTTGAGAGACCTCTAGAAGAACACCACTAAGCCAACTCAAGGGGAAAAAAGTCCCAGAGTATCCAGCCTCTCATTATAACTCAAACCATCAGGACCCCATAGCATCCGAGTAATTCTTTTCTGCACACTTTCTAGCTTAATAATCTCCTTTCTATAAGGGTTACCAGAACAATACACAGCATTCCAAGTGTGGTCTTACCAATGTCTTGTACAACTTCAACAAGACGTCCCAACTCCTGTGTTCACTGTTCTGACCAATGAAACCAAGCATGTGGAATGCCTTCTTCACCACTCTATCCACCTGTGACTCCACTTTCAAGGAGCTATCAATCTGTACCCCGAGATCTCTTTGTTCTGTAACTCTCACCAACACCCTACCATTAACTGAGTAAGTCCTGTGTTGGTTCGATCCACCAAAATGTATCACCTCGCATTTATCTAAATTAAACTCCATCTGCCATTCAACAACCCACTGGCCCAATTGATCAAGATCCCATTGCAACCCGAGATAACCTTCTTCACTGTCCACTATGCCACAAATCTTGGTGTCAACTGCAAACTTACAAACCATGCCTCCTAAATTCTCATCCAAATCATTAATATAGATGACCAATAACAGTGGACCCAGCACCGATCCCTGAGGCACCCCGCTGGTCACAGGCCCCCAGTTTGACCAAAAAAACAACCCTCTACAACCACCCTCTGTCTTCTGTCATCAAGCCTATTTTATATCCATTTGGCTACCTCACCCTGGATCCCGTGAGATTTAACCAAATCCTGTCTGCTTTTGTTTTTAAAAGTTTACATGTTTAAACACTGAAACGTCTTGCCCTTGTTGGGAATATCACTGCGGTTTGAGAAAAGCAAACACTGATCCCACACTCAACACCCCCAAAACACAGGACTGAGCAGAGAGTGTGAAATGTGACTGGTGTGAGTGTGGATTGTCTTTTAAAAGTGGGTAAGAAACACTCCTCCATTTTCAAATCTTTACCTTGCTTATGTAGCGTCTCGGACTCCCCTGTCACTCACCATCCATCTGAATTAATCTCTATTCCTCACTGTCTAACTGTTACTCTCTGCATTGCTCCCTCTCCCTATCTCTCTGTTACTCTGTATCGCTCCATCTCTCTCTCTTCCTCTCTCTCTCTCCCTCTCCTTCTCTATCCCTCTCATCCACCATGTTGTTTATCGTTAAGGGGTCTAATCACGGAGAATTCAAACACTCTTTCTGTTTCTGTCTTGGCAGAATTAGCAACATGAGTGGATATTTCAAGACTGGATTCACACAATACAGACAGAACGCTGGTGAGCTCAGTACACGTGGTACCTGAATGTTACAATAAGATAGAATCTGTATTCAGACAACTGTCACCCCACAGGGTCCAAACTTCACCGTGTTAATTTGATTTGATTTGATTGATTTGTGTTGGGATGCAGTGAAAAGTATTGTTTCTTGTGCGCTATACAGACAAAACATTCCGTACATAGAGTACACAGGGAGAAGGAGAGGAAAGGGTGCAGAATATCGTGTTGCAGTTACCGATAGACTGTAGAAAAAGATCAGCTCACACACACACTCTCTCTTACACACTCTTAGACACACACATAATCTCACACACACACACACGCTCTCTCTCTCACACACACACACTCTCTCACACACTCAGACACACATACTATCTCACACACACACACACTCTCTCTCACACACACGCACTCTCTCTCACACACACACACTCTCACACTCTCAGGCACACACATACTATCTCACACACACACTCTCTCACACTTTCAGACACACACACTCTCTCTCTCTCACACACACACACGTTCTCTCTCTCTCACACATACACTCTCTCACACTCTCAGACACACACATACTCTCTCTCTCACACACACACTCTCTCACACACACACACTCTCTCTCTCTCACACACACCCTCTCTCACACACACACTCTCTCTCACACACACACACACTTTCTCTCAGACGCACGCTGTCTCCATCACACATTGTCTCTCTTTCTCACACTCTCCCTCTCACACACACACAAACTCATATTCCCTCTCACACACACACATTCTCTCTCACACACACAATGTGGAGGGAGATTTACGCTGTATCTCACCCGATGCTGTACCTGTCCTGGGTGTGTTTGATGTGTGGCAGCTTTTCCCTGTATCTATCCCCATGCTGTATCTGTCATTGGAATATTTGATCGTCATGATGTGGAGATTTGATAGTTATTTGATAGTGACAGTGTAGAGGGAGCTTTATCTGTATCTAACTCCGT
>NW_027590094.1:425000-427500 GCF_964213995.1 Mustelus asterias | reverse complement strand
CTCAAACATATACTCTCTCTCACACACACACACTCTCTCTCACACGCACACTCTCTCTCACACACACACTCTCACTCTCGCACACACTGTCTCTCACACACACTCTCTCTCGCACACGCACACTCTCTCTCAGACACACACTCTCACTCTCGCACACACTGTCTCTCACACACACTCTCTCTCTCTCTGTCACGCACACACTCTCTCTCACGCACACACTCTCTCACGCACACACTCTCTCTCACGCACACACTCTCTCTCTCACGCACACACTCTCTCTCTCACGCACACGCTCTCTCGCACACACTCTCTCTCTCACACGCACACACTCTCTCGCACACACTCTCTCACACACGCTCTCTCATACACACACTCTCTCTCATACACACACTTTCGCACACACTCTCTCGCACACAATCTCTCTCACACACACACACACTCTCTCTCGCACACACTCTCTCTCGCACACACTCTCTCTCGCACACACGCTCTCTCGCACACACTCTCTCTCGCACACACTCACTCTCGCACACACTCTCACTCTCGCACTCTCTCTCTCGCACTCTCTCTCTCACACACTCACACTCTCTCGCACACTCTCTCTCACACACTCTCTCTCTCTCTCACACACACACACACACACACACACACACAATGATGGTGCAAAATGTCGAGGAAGATTTGAGCTGTATCGAACCCCGTGCTGTACCTGTCCTGGGAGTGTTTGATGGGGACAGTGTCGAGGGAGCTTTACTCTGTATCGAACCCCGTGCTGTACCTGTCCTGGGAGTGTTTGATGGGGACAGTGTCGAGGGAGCTTTACTCTGTATCTAACCCCGTGCTGTATCTGTCCTGGGAGTGTTTGATGGGGACAGTGTCGAGGGAGCTTCACTCTGTATCTAACCCCGTGCTGTCTCTGTCCTGGGAGTGTTTCATGGGGACAGTGTCGAGGGAGCTTTACTCTGTATCTAACCCCGTGCTGTACCTGTGGAGGGAGTGTTTGATGGGGACAGTGTCGAGGGAGCTTCACTCTGTATCTAACCCCGTGCTGTACCTGTCCTGGGAGTGTTTGATGGGGACAGTGTAGAGGGAGCTTCACTCTGGATCTAAACCCGTGCTGTCCCTGTCCTGCGAGTGTTTAATGGGGACAGTGTCGAGGGAGCTTTACTCTGTACCTAACCCTGTGCTGTACCTGTCCTGGAAGTGTTTGATGGGGACAGGAATTACAGCACAGGAACAGTCCCTTCGGCCCTCCATGCCTGCACCAACCATGCTGCCCGACTGAACTAAAACCCCCTACCCTTCCGGGGACCGTATCCCTCTATTCCCATCCTATTCATGTATTTGTCCAGATGTTCCGTAAAACTCACTATCGTATCCGCTTCCACTACCTCCCCCGGCAGCGAGTTCCAGGCACCCACCACCCTCTGTGTAAAAAACCTGCCTCGTACATCTCCTTTAAACCTTGCCCCTCACACCTTAAACCTGTGCCCCCTAGTAATTGACTCTTCAACCCTGGGAAAAAGCTCCTGACTATCCACTCTGTCCATGCCTCTCATAATCTTGTAGAATTCTATCAGGTCGCCCCTCAACCTCCGTCGTTCCAGTGAGAACAAAGCAAGTTTCTCCAATCTCTCCTCAGAGCTAATGCCCTCCATACCAGGCAACATCCTGGTAAATCTTTTCTGAACCCTCTCCAAATTCTCCACATCTTTCTGGTCGTGTGTCGATCAGAATTGAACACTATATTCCAAGTGCGGCCTAACGAAGGTTCTATAAAGCTGCTATATCCATGCCCTCATTATTTTAGAGACCTCTAGAAGAACACCACTAAGCCAACTCAAGGGAAAAAAGGTCCCAGAGTATCCAGCCTCTCATTATAACTCAAACCATCAGGACCCCATAGCATCCCAGTAATTCTTTTCTGCACACTTTCTAGCTTAATAATCTCCTTTTTATCAGGTGACCAGAACTATACACAGCATTCCAAGTGTGGTCTCACCAATGTCTTGTACAACTCCAACAAGACGTCCCAACTCCTCTATTCCATGTTCTGACCAATGAAACCCAGCATGTGGAATGCCTTCTTCACCACCCTATCCACCTGTGACTCCACTTTCATGGAGCTATCAATCTGTACCCCGAGATCCCTTTGTTCTGTAACTCTCACCAATACCCTACCATTAACTGAGTAAGTCCTGTGTTGGTTCGATCCACCAAAATGTATCCGCTTGCATTTATCTAAATTAAACTCCATCTGCCATTCAACAGCCCACTGGCCCAATTGATCAAGATCCCATTGCAACCCGAGATAACCTTCTTCACTGTCCACTATGCCACAAATCTTGGTGTCAACTGCAAACTTACAAACCATGCCTCCTAAATTCTCATCCAAATCATTAATATAAATGACAAATAACAGTGGACCCAGCACCGATCCCTGAGGCACCCCGCTGGTCACAGGCCTCCAGTTTGACAAAAAAAACAACCCTCTACAACC
>NW_027590094.1:397500-415000 GCF_964213995.1 Mustelus asterias | reverse complement strand
TGTGCTGTACCTGTCCTGGGAGTGTTTTGCTGGGGACAGTGTAGAGGGAGCTTTACTCTGTATCTAAACCCGTGCTGTATCTGTCCTTGGTTTATTTGATGGAGACAGTGAAGAGGGAGCTTTACTCTATATCTAACCCCGTGCTGTATCTGTTCTGGGAGTGTTTGATGGGGACAGTGTAGAGGAAGCTTTACTCTGTATCTCACCCCGTGCTGTATCTGTCCTGGGTGTGTTGGATGGGGACAGTGTAGAGGGAGATTTACTCTGTATCTCACCCCGTGCTGTACCTGTCCTGGGAGTGTTTGATGGGGAGAGTGTACAGTGAGGTTTAATCTGTATCTAACCCCGTGCTGTACCTGTCCTGGGTGTGTTTGATGGGGACAGTGTAGAGAGAGCTTTACTCTGTATCTAACCCTGTGCTGTACCTGTCCTGGGAGTGTTTGATGGGGACAGTGTAGAGGGAGCTTTACTCTGTACCTAACCCCGTGCTGTATCTGTCCTGGGTGTTTTGGATGGGAACAGTGTAGAGAGACTGAGAGAGAGTGTGTGTGCGAGAGAGAGAGTGTGAGAAAGTGTGTGTGTGTGTGTGAGAGAGAGTGTGTGAGAGAGAGTGTGTGAGAGAGAGTGTGTGAGAGAGAGTGTGTGAGAGAGAGTGTGTGAGAGAGAGTGTGTGAGAGAGAGTGTGTGTGAGAGAGTGTGTGTGAGAGAATGTGTGTGAGAGTGCGGGAGTGAAGACTCTTTATTTTGCATCTAATCCCGTGTTTCAGTTACTGATAGACTGTAGAGGAAGATCAGGTCACACACACGCTCTCCTTACACACTCTCAGACACACACACACACACACACACACACACACACCTGCTCTCTCTGTCTCTCACACACACTTTCCCTCTCACACACATTCTCTCACACACACTTTCACGCTCACACACTCTCACCCACGCATTCTCTCTCACTGTCACACTCTCACACACAGACACTCACTCTCTCACACACACATACACTCACTCTCTCACACACATACACTCTCTCTCTCACACACATACACTCTCTCTCTCACACATCCACTCTCTCAAACATATACTCTCTCTCACACACACACACTCTCTCTCACACGCACACTCTCTCTCACACACACACTCTCACTCTCGCACACACTGTCTCTCACACACACTCTCTCTCGCACACGCACACTCTCTCTCAGACACACACTCTCACTCTCGCACACACTGTCTCTCACACACACTCTCTCTCTCTCTGTCACGCACACACTCTCTCTCACGCACACACTCTCTCTCACGCACACACTCTCTCTCACGCACACACCCTCTCTCTCACGCACACTCTCTCTCGCACACACTCTCTCTCACACGCACACACTCTCTCGCACACACTCTCTCACACACGCTCTCTCATACACACACTCTCTCTCATACACACACTTTCGCACACACTCTCTCGCACACAATCTCTCTCACACACACACACACTCTCTCTCGCACACACTCTCTCTCGCACACACGCTCTCTCGCACACACTCTCTCTCGCACACACTCACTCTCGCACACACTCTCACTCTCGCACTCTCTCTCTCGCACACACACTCTCTCACACACACACTCTCTCTCTCACACACTCACACTCTCTCGCACACTCTCTCTCACACAATCTCTCTCTCACACTCACACTCTCTCGCACACTCTCTCTCACACACTCACACTCTCTCGCACACTCTCTCTCACACACTCTCTCTCACACACTCACACTCTCTCGCACACTCTCTCTCACACACTCTCTCTCTCTCACACACACACACACACACACACACAATGATGGTGCAAAATGTCGAGGAAGATTTGAGCTGTATCGAACCCCGTGCTGTACCTGTCCTGGGAGTGTTTGATGGGGACAGTGTCGAGGGAGCTTCACTCTGTATCTAACCCCGTGCTGTACCTGTCCTGGGAGTGTTTGATGGGGACAGTGTCGAGGGAGCTTCACTCTGTATCTAACCCCGTGCTGTACCTGTCCTGGGAGTGTTTGATGGGGACCGTGTAGAGGGAGCTTCACTCTGTATCTAACCCCGTGCTGTACCTGTCCTGCGAGTGTTTGATGGGGACAGTGTAGAGGGAGCTTCACTCTGTATCTAACCCCGTGCTGTACCTGTCCTGCGAGTGTTTGATGGGGACAGTGTAGAGGGAGCTTCACTCTGTATCTAACCCCGTGCTGTACCTGTCCTGCGAGTGTTTGATGGGGACAGTGTAGAGGGAGCTTCACTCTGTATCTAACCCCGTGCTGTACCTGTCCTGGGAGTGTTTAATGGGGACAGTGTAGAGGGAGCTTCACTCTGGATCTAAACCCGTGCTGTCCCTGTCCTGCGAGTGTTTAATGGGGACAGTGTCGAGGGAGCTTTACTCTGTACCGAACCCTGTGCTGTACCTGTCCTGGAAGTGTTTGATGGGGACAGGAATTACAGCACAGGAACAGTCCCTTCGGCCCTCCATGCCTGCACCAACCATGCTGCCCGACTGAACTAAAACCCCCTACCCTTCCGGGGACCGTATCCCTCTATTCCCATCCTATTCATGTATTTGTCCAGACGTTCCGTAAAACTCACTATCGTATCCGCTTCCACTCCCTCCCCCGGCAGCGAGTTCCAGGCACCCACCACCCTCTGTGTAAAAAAACTTGCCTTGTACATCTCCTTTAAACCTTGCCCCTCACACCTTAAACCTGTGCCCCCTAGTAATTGACTCTTCAACCCTGGTAAAAAGCTTCTGACTATCCACTCTGTCCATGCCTCTCATAATCTTGTAGAATTCTATCAGGTCGCCCCTCAACCTCCGTCGTTCCAGTGAGAACAAAGCAAGTTTCTCCAATCTCTCCTCAGAGCTAATGCCCTCCATACCAGGCAACATCCTGGTAAATCTTTTCTGAACCCTCTCCAAATTCTCCACATCTTTCTGGTCGTGTGTCGATCAGAATTGAACACTATATTCCAAGTGCGGCCTAACTAAGGTTCTATAAAGCTGCTGTATCCACGCCCTCATTATTTTAGAGACCTCTATAAGAACACCACTAAGCCAACTCAAGGGAAAAAAAGTCCCAGAGTATCCAGCCTCTCATTATAACTCAAACCATCAGGACCCCATAGCATCCCAGTCATTCTTTTCTGCACACTTTCTTGCTTAATAATCTCCTTTTTATAAGGGTGACCAGAACAATACACAGCATTCCAAGTGTGGTCTTACCAATGTCTTGTACAACTTCAACAAGACATCCCAACTCCTGTATTCCATGTTCTGACCAATGAAACCAAGCATGTGGAATGCCTTCTTCACCACTCTATCCACCTGTGACTCCACTTTCAAGGAGCTGTCAATCTGTACCCCCGAGATCTCTTTGTTCTGTAACTCTCACCAACACCCTACCATTAACTGAGTAAGTCCTGTGTTGGTTCGATCCACCAAAATGTATCACCTTGCATTTATCTAAATTAAACTCCATCTGCCATTCAACAGCCCACTGGCCCAATTGATCAAGATCCCATTGCAACCCGAGATAACCTTCTTCACTGTCCACTATGCCACAAATCTTGGTGTCAACTGCAAACTTACAAACCATGCCTCCTAAATTCCCATCCAAATCATTAATATAGATGACCAATAACAGTGGAGCCAGCACCGATCCCTGAGGCACCCCGCTGGTCACAGGCCTCCAGTTTGACCAAAAAAACAACCCTCTACAACCACCCTCTGTCTTCTGTCATCCAGCCTATTTTATATCCATTTGGCTACCTCACCCTGGATCCCGTGAGATTCAACCAAATCCTGTCTGCTTTTGTTTTTAAATGTTTACAGTTTTAAACACTGAAACATCTTGCCCTTGTTGGGAATATCACTGCGGTTTGAGAAAAGCAAACACTGATCCCACACTCAACACCCCCCAACACAGGACTGAGCAGAGAGTGTGAAATGTGACTGGTGTGAGTGTGGATTGTCTTTTAAAAGTGGGTAAGAAACACTCCTCCATTTTCAAATCTTTACCTTGTTTATGTAGCGTCTCGGACTCCCCTGTCACTCACTACCCATCTGAATTAATCTCTATTCCTCACTGTCTAACTGTTACTCTCTGCATTGCTCCCTCTCCCTATCTCTCTGTTACTCTGCATCGCTCCATCTCTCTCTCTTCCTCTCTCTCTCTCTCTCTCTCCCTCTCCCTCTCTATCCCTCTCACCCTCTCCCTCTCTATCCCTCTCATCCACCATGTTGTTTATCGTTAAGGGGTCTAATCACGGAGAATTCAAACACTCTTTCTGTTTCTGTCTTGGCAGAATTAGCAACATAGAACATAGAACATAGAAAGCCACAGCACAAACAGGCCCTTCGGCCCACAAGTTGCGCCGATCACATCCCCACCTCTAGGCCTATCTATAGCCCTCAATCCCATTAAATCCCATGTACTCATCCAGAAGTCTCTTAAAAGACCCCAACGAGTTTGCCTCCACCACCACCGACGTCAGCCGATTCCACTCACCCACCACCCTCTGAGTGAAAAACTTACCCCTGACATCCCCCCTGTACCTACCCCCCAGCACCTTAAACCTGTGTCCTCTCGTAGCAACCATTTCAGCCCTTGGAAATAGCCTCTGAGAGTCCACCCTATCCAGACCCCTCAACATCTTGTAAACCTCTATCAGGTCACCTCTCATCCTTCGTCTCTCCAGGGAGAAGAGACCAAGCTCCCTCAACCTATCCTCATAAGGCATGCCCCCCAATCCAGGCAACATCCTTGTAAATCTCCTCTGCACCCTTTCAATGGCTTCAACATCTTTCCTGTAATGAGGTGACCAGAACTGCGCGCAGTACTCCAAGTGGGGTCTAACCAGGGTCCTATAAAGCTGCAGCATTATCTCCCGACTCCTAAACTCAATCCCTCGATTAATGAAGGCTAGTACGCCATACGCCTTCTTGACCGCATCCTCCACCTGCGAGGCCGATTTAAGAGTCCTATGGACCCGGACCCCAAGGTCCTTCTGATCCTCTACACTGCTAAGAATGGTACCCTTCATTTTATACTGCTGCTCCATCCCATTGGATCTGCCAAAATGGATCACTACACACTTATCCGGGTTGAAGTCCATCTGCCACTTCTCCGCCCAGTCTTGCATTCTATCTATGTCTCGCTGCAACTTCTGACATCCCTCCAAACTATCCACAACACCACCTACCTTGGTGTCGTCAGCAAACTTACCAACCCATCCCTCCACTTCCTCATCCAGGTCATTTATGGAAATGACAAACAGCAAGGGTCCCAGAACAGATCCCTGGGGCACTCCACTGGTCACTGACCTCCATGCAGAGAAAGACCCCTCCACAGCCACTCTCTGCCTTCTGCAGGCAAGCCAGTTCTGGATCCACAAGGCAACAGCCCCTTGGATCCCATGCCCTCTCACTTTCTCAAGAAGTCTTGCATGGGGGACCTTATCGAACGCTTTGCTGAAGTCCATATAGACCACATCCACCGCTCTTCCTTCGTCAATGTGCTTGGTCACATTTTCAAAGAACTCAACCAGGCTCGTAAGGCACGACCTGCCCCTGACAAAGCCGTGCTGACTACTTTTGATCATACTAAACTTCTCTAGATGATCATAAATCCTGTCTCTCAGGATCCTCTCCATCAACTTACCAACCACTGAGGTTAGACTCACCGGTCGGTAATTTCCCGGGCTGTCCCTGTTCCCTTTCTTGAATATAGGGACCACATCTGCAATCCTCCAATCCTCCGGAACCTCTCCCGTCTCCATCGACGATGCAAAGATCATCGCCAAAGGCTCCGCAATCTCCTCCCTCGCCTCCCACAGTAACCTGGGGTACATCCCATCCGGTCCCGGCGACTTACCAACCTTGATGCCATTCAATAGTTCCAACACATCCTCTTTCTTTATGTCCACATGCTCGATCCTTTCTGTCCTCCGCAATCCAGCAGTACAACCACCCAGATCCCTTTCCACCGTGAATACCGAGGTAAAGTATTCATTAAGCACCTCCGCCATTTCTAACGGTTCCGCACAAACTTTTCCCCCTTCACCTTTTAAGGGTCCTATGCCTTCACATCTCATCCTTTTACTCTTGACATATTTGTAGAAAGCCTTGGGATTCTCCTTAATCTTACCCGCCAAGGTCTTCTCATGACCCCTTCTCGCTCTCCTAATTTCCTTCTTAAGCTCCTTCCTACATCGCGTATACTCCTCTAAATCCTTAACACCTCCTAGCTCTCTGAACCTTCTGTACGCCTCTCTTTTCTTATTTACCAGGTTCATCACAACCTTCGTGCACCACGGTTCCCGTACCCTACCAACACCCCCCTGTCTCATCGGAACGTTGTCATGCAGAGCTCCAGACAAACATTCCTTGAAAATCCTCCACTTTCCTTCGGTACTTTTCCCCAAGAATGCCTCCTTCCAATTTACCCGTCTAATTTCCTCCCTGATGACACTGTATTTCCCTTTACTCCAGAGAAACACTTTCCTAGCCTGCCTGACCCTATCTCTTTCCAATGCTATCGTGAAGGAGATAGAATTATGATCGCTATCCCCAAGATGCTCACCCACCGAGAGATCCTCCACCTGTCCAGGTTCATTAGCCAGCACCAGATCAAGAACAGCCTCTCCTCTAGTAGGCTTATCCACATACTGTGTCAGGAAACTCTCCTGGACACACCTAACAAACTCCTCTCCATCCAAACCCCTAGCCCTAGGGATATTCCAATCTATGTTTGGGAAATTAAAATCTCCCATCACGACAACTCTGTTATTCCTACATCTCTCCAGGATCTGTTTCCCCATCTGCTCCTCAACATCTCTGTTACTATTGGGCGGCCTATAGAAAACACCCAGCAAAGTTACCGACCCCTTCCTGTTCCTAACCTCCACCCACAGAGATTCCGTAGTCAGTCCCTCCACGGCGTCCACCTTCTCTACAGCCGTGACACTATCCCTGATCAACAGTGCCACTCCCCCCCCTCTCTTGCCTCCCTCCCTGTCCTTCCTGAAACATCTAAAACCCGGCACCTGAAGCACCCAGTCCTGTCCCTGAGACATCCAAGTCTCCGTAATGGCCACCACATCACAATTCGAAGCAGCAATCCACGCTCCAAGCTCATCCACTTTATTCACTACACTCCTGGCATTAAAATAGACACATCTCAGACCTTCAGCCTGAGCACTTCCCTTCTCCCTCACTCGTCTAACCTCCCTCTTACCCTGTCTACATTCCTTATCTATTTGCGAGCTAACCTCCTCGCTCTCAGTCCCCTCATTTCGATTCCCTCACATGAGTGGATATTTCAAGACTGGATTCACACAATACAGACAGAACGCTGGTGAGCTCAGTACACGTGGTACCTGAATGTTACAATAAGATAGAATCTGTATTCAGACAACTGTCACCCCACAGGGTCCAAACTTCACCGTGTTAATTTGATTTGATTTGATTGATTTGAATTGGGATGCAGTGAAAAGTATTGTTTCTTGTGCGCTATACAGACAAAACATTCTGTACATAGAGTACACAGGGAGAAGGAGAGGAAAGGGTGTAGAATATAGTGTTGCAGTTACCGATAGACTGTAGAAAAAGATCAGCTCACACACACACTCTCTCTTACACACTCTGAGACACACACATAATCTCTCACACACACACACTCTCTCTCTCTCGCACACACACTCTCTCACACACTCAGACACACACTCTCTCACACACACACACACACTCTCTCTCACACACACGCTCTCTCTCTCTCGCACACACACTCTCTCACACTCTCAGACACACACACTCTCTCACACACACACACACACACTCTCTCTCACACACACGCTCTCTCTCTCTCGCACACACACTCTCTCACACTCTCAGACACACACACTCTCTCACACACACACACACACTCTCTCACACACACACGCTCTCTCTCACACACACACTCTCTCACACTCTCAGAGACACACACACTCTCTCAGACGCACTCTGTCTCCATCACACATTGTCTCTCTTTCTCACACTCTCCCTCTCACACACACACAAAGTCATATTCTCTCTCACACACACACTCTCTCTCACACACACACATTCTCTCTCACACACACACTCTCTCTCACACACTCTCTCTCTCTCTCACACACACAGTGTAGAGGGAGATATACGCTGTACCTCACCCGATGCTGTACCTGTCCTGGGTGTGTTTGATGTGTGGCAGCTTTTCCCTGTATCTATCCCCATGCTGTATCTGTCATTGGAATATTTGATCGTCATGATGTGGAGATTTGATAGTTATTTGATAGTGACAGTGCAGAGGGAGCTTTATCTGTATCTAACCCCGTGCTGTACCTGTCCTGTGTGTGTTTCATGGGGACAGTGTAGAGGGAGCTTTACTCTGTATCTAACCCCGTGCTGTACCTGTCCTGTGTGTGTTTCATGGGGACAGTGTAGAGGGAGCTTTACTCTGTATCTAACCCCGTGCTGTACCTGTCCTGTGTGTGTTTCATGGGGACAGTGTAGAGGAAGCTTTACTCTATCTAGCCCCGTGCTGTATCTGTCCTGGGTGTGTTGGATGGGGACAGTGTCGAGGGAGCTTTACTCTGTATCGAACTCTGTGCTGTACCTGTACCTTTCCTGGGAGTGTTTGATGGGAACGGTGTCGAGGGAGCTTTACTTTGCATCTAATCCCATGTTTCAGTTACTGATAGACTGTAGAGGAAGATCAGGTCACACAGACGCTCTCCTTACACACTCTCAGAAACACACACACACACACACACACACACATGCTCTCTCTGTCTCTCACACACACATACGCTATCTCTTACACACTCTCTCACTCACACACACGCTCCTCCTCTCTGTCACACACACTTTCTCTCTCACACACTTTCTCTCTCACACACATTCTCTCACACACACTTTCACGCTCACACACTCTCACCCATGCATTCTCTCCAACTGACACACTCTCACACACATACACTCACTCTCTCACACACATACACTCACTCTCTCACACACATAAACTCACTCTCTCACACACACACTCTCTCACACACACACACTCTCTCACACATACACTCTCTCTCAAACATATACTCTCTCACACATACTCTCTCACACACACACACACTCTCACACACACACTCTCTCTCAGACACACTCTCGCACACTCTCTCTCTCACACACACTCTCTCTCTCTCACATATACACTCTCTCTCAAACATATACTCTCTCTCACGCACACAGTCTCTCTCACGCACACACTCAGTCTCTCACACAGTCTCTCTCACGCACACACACACTCACGCACACGCTCTCTCTCGCACACACTCTCTCTCTCGCACACACTCTCGCACACACTCTCTCTCGCACACACTCTCTCTCGCACACACTCTCTCTCGCACACACTCTCTCTCGCACACACTCTCTCGCACACACTCTCTCTCGCACACACACTCTCTCTCGCACACACACTCTCTCTCGCACACACTCTCTCTCGCACACACTCTCTCTCGCACACACTCTCTCTCGCACACACTCTCTCTCGCACACACTCTCTCTCGCACACACTCTCTCTCGCACACACTCTCTCTCGCACACACTCTCTCTCGCACACACTCTCTCTCTCGCACACTCTCTCTCTCGCACACTCTCTCTCTCGCACACTCTCTCTCTCACACTCTCTCTCGCACACTCTCTCTCGCACACACTCTCTCTCACACAAACTCTCTCTCACACACACACACGTTCTCACACACACACCCTCCCTCACGCATACACTCTCTCTCACGCACACACTCTCTCTCACGCACACACTCTCTCTCACGCACACACTCTCTCTCACGCACACACTCTCTCTCTCTCTCACACACACATTCTCTCACACACACACACACACAATGATGGGCAAAATGTAGAGGAAGATTTGAGCTGTATCTAACCCCGTGCTGTACCTGTCCTGGGTCTGTTTGATGTGCACAATGTGGAGGCAGCCTTTCCTTTAATCTAGCACCATGCTGTGTCTGTCGTGGGAGTGTTTGATGGGGACAGTGTCGAGTGAGCTTTACTCTGTGTCTAACCCCGTGCTGTACCTGTGCTGGGCAAGTTTGATGGGGACAGTGTAGAGGGAGCTTTACTCTGTATCTAGTCCCCTGCTGTACCTGTCCTGGGAGTGTTTGATGGGGACAGTGTAGAGGGAGATTTATTCTGTATCTAACCCCATGCTGTACCTGTCCTGGGAGTGTTTGATGGGGACAGTGTCGAGGGAGCTTTACTATACATCTAACCACTTGCTGTATCTGTCCTGGGAGTGTTTGATGGGGATAGTGCAGAGGGAGCTTTACTCTGTATCTAATCCATGCTGTCCCTGTCTTGGGAGTGTTTGATGGGGACAGTATCGAGGGAGCTTTACTCTGTATCTAAACCCGTGCTGTACCTGTCCTTGGTTTGTTTGATGGGGACAGTGTACAATGAGCTTTAATCTGTATCTAACCCCGTGCTGTACCTGTCCTGGGGGGTGTTTGATGGGGACAGTGTAGAGGGAGCTTTACTCTGTATCTAACGCCGTGCTGTACCTGTCCTGGGAGTGTTTGTTGGGGACAGTATCGCGAGAGCTTTACTCTGTATCTAACCCCGTGCTGTCCCTGTCCTGGGCGAGTTTGTTGGGGACAGTGCAGAGGGAGCTTTACTCTGTATCTAACTCCGTGCTGTATCTGTCCTTGGTTTGTTTGATGGGGACACACACACGCTCTTGCTCTCGCACACACTCTATGTCTCTCACACACACACTCTCTCTCACACACACACACACACACTCTCTCACACACACACTCTCTCTCTCTCTCACACACACTCTCTCTCTCTCACACACACACTCTCTCTCACACACACTCTCTCTCTCACACACACACTCTCTCACACACACACTCTCGCACACTCTCTCTCTCACACACACTCTCTCTCTCACACACACTCTCTCTCTCACACACACTCTCTCTCACACAAACGGTCTCTCTCGCACACACTCTCTCTCTCGCACACACTCTCTCGAAAACTCTCTCTCTCTCACACACACACTCTCTCACACACACACACACTCTCTCGAAAACTCTCTCTCGAAAACTCTCTCTCTCACACACACACACTCTCTCTCACACACATTCTCTCTCTCACACACACTCTCTCTCTCACACACACACGCTCTCTCACACACACGGTTTCTCTCTCACACACACTCTCACTCTCCCACACACTCTCACTCTCACACACACTCTCACACACACACTCTCTCTCTCACACACACACTCTCACTCACACGCACTCTCTCTCACACACACACTCTCTCTCTCGCACACACTCTCTCACACACTCTCTCACACACAGCCTGTCTCTCACACACAGCCTGTCTCTCACACACACACTCTTTCTCACACACGCACTCTTTCTCACACACACACTCTCTCTCATGCACAGTCTCTCTCTCACACACACTCTCTCTCGCACACACTCTCTCTCAAACACACACTCTCTCTCACACACACACACTCTCTCTCGCACACACTCTCTCTCTCACACACTCTATCTCTCTCTCACACACACTCTCTCTCACACATACACTCACAAACATATACTCTCTCACACACACACTCTCTCTCACGCACACGCTCTCTCTCTCGCACACACACTATCTCTCGCACACACACTCTCTCTCGCACACACTCTCTCTCTCTCGCACACACTCTCTCTCTCGCACACACTCTCTCTCTCGCACACACTCTCTCTCTCACACACACTCTCTCTCTCACACACACTCTCTCTCTCACACACACTCTCTCACACATACACACACTCTCTCTCACACACACTCTCTCTCTCGCACACACACTCTCTCTCGCACACACTCTCTCTCTCGCACACACTCTCTCTCTCGCACACACTCTCTCTCTCACACACACTCTCTCTCTCACACACACTCTCTCTCTCACACACACTCTCTCACACATACACACACTCTCTCTCACACACACATTCTCTCACACACACACCCACAGAATGATGGGGCAAAATGGAGAGGAAGATTTGAGCTGTATCTAACCCCGTGCTGTACCTGTCCTGGGTGTGTTTGATGTGCACAATGTGGAGGCAGCTTTTCCTTTAATCTAGCACCATGCTGTGTCTGTCATTGGATTATATGATGGGGACAGTGTATAGGGAGCTTCACTCTGTATCTAAACCTGTGCTGTACCTGTCCCGGGAGTGTTTGATGGGGATAGTGTAGAGGGAGCTTTACTCTGTATCTAACCCTGTGCTGTATATGTCCTGGGAGTGTTTGATGGGGGACAGTGTAGAGGGAGCTTCACTCTGTATCTAAACACGTGCTGTATCTGTCCTGGGTGTGTTTGATGGGGGACAGTGTAGAGGGAGCTTTGCTCTGTATCTAACCCCGTGCTGTATCTCTCCTGGAAGTGTTTTATGGGGACAGTGGAGAGGGAGCTTTACTCTGTATCGAACCCCGTGCTGTACCTGTCCTGGGAGTGTTTGATGGGGGACAGTATAGAGGGAGCTTTACTCTGTATCTAACCCCGTGCTGTACCTGTCCTGGGAGTGTTTGATGGGGACAGTGTATAGGGAGCTTCACTCTATCTAAACACGTGCTGAACCTGTCCTGGGTGTGTTTGATGGGGGACAGTGTAGAGGGAGTTTTGCTCTGTATCTAACCCCATGCTGTATCTCTCCTGGAAGTGTTTTATGGGGATAGTGGAGAGGGAGCTTTACTCTGTATCGAACCCCGTGCTGTCCCTGTCCTGCGAGTGTTTGATGGAGACAGTGTCGAGGGACCTTTACTCTGTATTGAACCCCGTGCTGTATTTTTCCTGGGAGTGTTTAATGGGGACAGTGTCCAGGGAGCTATACTCTGTACCTAACCCTGTGCTGTACCTGTCCTGGGAGTGTTTGATGGGGACAGGACTTGGGGGACATTGGATTTTAGACAATGTTTAGGGTTTTAGACTTTTCGGAGTGAAATTCAGGAACACTTTGCCACACCAGGTGTGATATTAGTTTGGAACTACCTTCTATAATTCACAGTTGATGCTCAGTCGCTTATTAATGTTCAAACCTGAAGTTGATGGATGGTATTTTACACACAGGAGAAGCAATTTAAAATCAATGGGTCAATGTTAAAATAGTTGCAGGAACAGAGAGACCTGGGCTTTCAGTTCATTTTTACATCTTAAAGATTCAACCTGGGGCTCAGAATCTGTCAGTTGAATCTACTTTTCCTGTCCCGAAAACGTGTCAACAATTGTGTTGGGGAATGTGACAAAAGGTGACATTCCTGCATCCTGCACAATGGGGTTGGGAGGTTGTTTGAAAGGAGATTCAGAAAGTGTCAATTAGATTGTGTCTCTTTGCAGAAGTTGAGTATTTCACAGGAGATGCCTTGAGATAAAGGAACGTTTTACCAATGTCTGCGTAACTTTCAAAGTCTCCAGACGCATGAAGGGGGCAGAGATTTTGTAATATTCAGAGCAGGAGATGGCAGACAATCACAGAATTGAAGATGTGAGGCCATCTCTTGTTTCTGAATGTCAATCTGTAGCTTTTAAACTTTAGCCCTGGGCTAATCATTCCAAGTTTGCAATCCCACACTTTGCTGTTGTGGATTTTGAGTTGTAAATTTTCTGAAATTGATTCTGTAATAAAAATCCCTGCAGGATGCAATGATTCCCATTCTGTCTGCTGCTGCCAAGCCCCAGTTTGTGTCTCAGTTTCACTCTTTATCAACCATTCCTACACTGCAGAATGAGGCCATTCAGCCCAACAAGCCTGCCCCAACAATAATCCCACCCACGCCCAAATCCCCCTGACACTAAGGGGCAATTTAGCAAACGTGCAAACTCCACACAGACAGTCACTCGAGGCGGGGAATCGAACCCAGATCCCTGGCGCTGTGAGTCAGCAGTGCTAACCACTGTGCCACCGTGTCGCCCGGTGATGAGACAGAACATTTGCCAAAGTGCACAGAAATAGGCAGCATTGTCAGCATTTTAGCTGGAAGCTTCAAATGACAAAGGGATCTTAATAGTAGAGTCACAGAATCCCTGCAGTGCAGAAGGAGACCATTCAGCCCATCGAGTCTGTACTGACTCTCTGACACAGTATCTTACCAAGGCCCTTGACCCAGCCCTATCCCCGTAACCCCACACATTTACCTTAATCCACCGAACCAACACAGCTTTGGACAGGAAACGGCAATTTACTGTGTCCAATCCACAAATTTGGAAAATACTGGGATGGATTGAGAAATGGTTTCCGGGCAGAAAACAGAGCTCAGATACAAATGGGCCCTTTGGCCCAACTTTTCCCTGCCACCCAGTTTTTACCATTTAGCTCGTATCAAATGCCTTGCGTTTGGCCCAAATCCCTCCACACCAATCTTACCAGAATAACTGTCTGAATGCTTTTTAAAATATAAAATTGTGTCCGCTTCTACTACGACCTCTGGCAGCTTGTTCCAATCCCTCACCACCCTATGTGTGAAAAGAATTGCCCTCTGGACCCTCTCCCCTCTCACCTTAAACCTGTGTCTTCTAGTTTTAGACTCCCCTCCCTTTTGGAAAAGATGTTGACGAGCTTCTCAAAGAACAAAGAGAATTACAGCACAGGAACAGTCCCTTCGGCCCTCCAAGCTTAGAAGGGCTAAAAGGGGACATGAGAAGACTTTGGCGGATAGGGTTAAAGAGAATCCTAAGGCGTTCTATAGGTATGTCAAGAACAGAAGGTTGGTTAGGGCAAGTTTAGGGCCAGTTATAGATGGCAGAGGGAAGTTATGTGTGGAACCGGAGGAGATTGGTGAAGCATTGAACCAATATTTCTCTTCGGTGTTCACGCAAGGGGACATGAATATAGCTGAGGAGGACACTGGGTTGCAAGGGAGTAGAATAGACAGTATTACAGTTGATAAGGAGGATGTGCAGGATATTCTGGAGGGTCTGAAAATAGATAAATCCCCTGGTCCGGATGGGATTTATCCAAGGATTCTCTGGGAGGCAAGAGAAGTGATTGCAGAGCCTCTGGCTCTGATCTTCAGGTCGTCGTTGGCCTCTGGTATAGTACCAGAAGATTGGAGGTTAGCGAATGTTGTCCCATTGTTTAAGAAGGGGAACAGAGACTTCCCCGGGAATTATAGACCGGTGAGTCTCACTTCTGTTGTCGGCAAGATGTTGGAAAAAATTATAAGGGATAGGATTTATAGTTATTTGGAGAGTAATGAATTGATAGGTGATAGTCAGCATGGTTTTGTGGCAGGTAGGTCGTGCCTTACTAACCTTATTGAGTTTTTTGAGAAAGTGACCAAGGAGGTGGATGGGGGCAAGGCAGTGGACGTGGTATATATGGATTTTAGTAAGGCGTTTGATAAGGTTCACCATGGTAGGCTTCTGCAGAAAATGCAGATGTATGGGATTGGGGGTGATCTAGGAAATTGGATCAGGAATTGGCTAGCGGATAGGAAACAGAGGGTGGTGGTTGATAGTAAATATTCATCATGGAGTGCGGTTACAAGTGGTGTACCTCAGGGATCTGTTTTGGGGCCACTGCTGTTTGTAATATTTATTAATGATCTGGATGAGGGTATAGTTGGGTGGATTAGCAAATTTGCTGATGACACCAAAGTCGGTGGTGTGGTAGACAGTGAGGAAGGGTGTCGTAGTTTGCAGGAAGACTTAGACAGGTTGCAAAGTTGGGCCGAGAGGTGGCGGATGGAGTTTAATGCGGAGAAGTGTGAGGTAATTCACTTTGGTAGGAATAACAGATGTGTTGAGTATAGGGCTAACGGGAGGACTTTGAAT
The DNA here is from genome assembly GCF_964213995.1 of Mustelus asterias. Taxonomy (NCBI): domain Eukaryota; kingdom Metazoa; phylum Chordata; class Chondrichthyes; order Carcharhiniformes; family Triakidae; genus Mustelus; species Mustelus asterias. Next base: position 399,104 of record NW_027590094.1, on the reverse strand, counting down.
AGTGTGGAGGAGCAGAGGGATCTAGGTGTATGTGTGCATAGATCCCTGAAAGTTGGGAATCAAGTAGATAAGGTTGTTAAGAAGGCATATGGTGTCTTGGCGTTTATTGGTAGGGGGATTGAATTTAGGAGTCGTAGCGTTATGTTGCAACTGTACACAACTCTGGTGCGGCCGCACTTGGAGTACTGTGTGCAGTTCTGGTCCCCACATTACAGGAAGGATGTGGAGGCTTTGGAGAGGGTGCAGAGGAGGTTTACCAGGATGTTGCCTGGTATGGAGGGGAGATCCTATGAGGAGAGGCTGAGGGATTTGGGATTGTTTTCGCTGGAAAGGCGGCGGCTAAGAGGGGATCTTATTGAAACATATAAGATGATTAGAGGTTTAGATAGGGTGGATAGTGATAGCCTTTTTCCTCTGATGGAGAAATCCAGCACGAGGGGGCATGGCTTTAAATTGAGGGGGGGTAGTTATAGAACCGATGTCAGGGGTAGGTTCTTTACCCAGAGGGTGGTGAGGGATTGGAATGCCCTGCCAGCATCAGTAGTAAATGCGCCTAGTTTGGGGGCGTTTAAGAGATCCGTAGATAGGTTCATGGACGAAAAGAAATTGGTTTAGGTTGGAGGGTCACAGTTTTTTTTTAACTGGTCGGTGCAACATCGTGGGCCGAAGGGCCTGTTCTGCGCTGTAATGTTCTATGTTCTATGTTCTAAGCCTGCACCGACCATGCTGCCCGACTGAACTACAACCCCCTACCCTTCCGGGGACCGTATCCCTCTATTCCCATCCTATTCATGTATTTGTCCAGACGTTCCGTAAAACTCACTATCGTATCTGCTTCCACTCCCTCCCCCGACAGCGAGTTCCAGGCACCCACCACCCTCTGTGTAAAAAAACTTGCCTTGTACATCTCCTTTAAACCTTGCCCCTCACACCTTAAACCTATGCCCCCTAGATTTTGAATCTTCCACCCTGGTAAAAAGCTTCTGACTATCCACTCTGTCCATGCCCCTCATAATCTTGTAGAATTCTATCAGGTCGCCCCTCAACCTCCGTCGTTCCAGTGAGAACAAAGCAAGTTTCTCCAATCTCTCCTCAGAGCTAATGCCCTCCATACCAGGCAACATCCTGGTAAATCTTTTCTGAACCCTCTCCAAATTCTCCACATCTTTCTGGTCGTGTGTCGATCAGAATTGAACACTATATTCCAAGTGCGGCCTAACTAAGGTTCTATAAAGCTGCTATATCCATGCCCTCATTATTTTAGAGACCTCTATAAGAACACCACTAAGCCAACTCAAGGGAAAAAAAGTCCCAGAGTATCCAGCCTCTCATTATAACTCAAACCATCAGGACCCCTTGGCATCCCAGTAATTCTTTTCTGCACACTTTCCAGCTTAATCATCTCCTTTCTATAAGGGTGACCAGAACAATACACAGCATTCCAAGTGTGGTCTTACCAATGTCTTGTACAACTTCAACAACTCGTCCCAACTCCTGTATTCCATGTTCTGACCAATGAAACCAAGCATGTGGAATGCCTTCTTCACCACTATATCCACCTGTGACCCCACTTTCAAGGAGCTATCAATCTGTACCCCGAGATC